>NW_022196234.1:0-27158 GCF_008641045.1 Pistacia vera
TGATACAAATTTGATTCACTCCATCAATTTGAAACATCAATCAGTTTGTGTAAAATCTAGAAGGCCCCCTCTGGCCCCCCCTCCTCCTAAGTTGGTGGCAATGCATATAGTTATAATTATAAACCTTACCTATCTTGAAGTAAAAGTAAAGACTTTGCCTAGACATATTAAAAGTCTCTGGTAGAATGATAGAACAATCATCTCAAAAATTCTTTATTCGATAAGTTCAGACAGATAATGGTTCTCAATTAGTTTACGTTAACAAAAGTTAATTCATGTTCACAGATATAAATTGTTTTTTTTTTTTTTTAAGGACAAAAATGTTCCATGTGTGAAAACCGAGATTTGTAGTTATAGACGGTTTATCTAAACTTTATCTGATAAGAGCATAAAACTCTTTATATGATATAAACTATTTATTATTTATAGAAATAAGAGCTTAATAAACTCTTTATTCTTTAAAAATAAATTAACAAGTGAGTTTGACTCTTCATAATTAGTGAGTTAAATTTCACTTTCTATCCTAATTTTAAATAATAAATTACAAGTTTCTATACATTTTATTTATGATTTATCTCTTCTATTAAGAAAAAAATATATTATCCCTCTTAAATTTTAAAGAATTTATTAGATTTAAATTAATAAAAATATTCTTTATTTATATGAAATATACTTTTTAAAATAAAGAGCACCATTAAAAATACTCTAAGTGAGAGCTGAGATTTATAATTATAAAGAATTCATCTAAACATTATCTAATAAGTTCGAACAGACAATGGTTATCTATTAGTTTATGCTTTCAAGTCGATTTTTACAATTAATAAATAATATGTAAAAATTGATAAGTAATATTATACATACAACATTTTTATGTAACATTTCTCATATAATATTAAGTGGTAAAATATAATTAATTGATTTTAAATTAAAATTAAACTTTCTTTCATTCATCTCTTATCATATAATGTTGTATGAGAATGTTGTATATATAATATTATTAAAAAAATAATACATAATTGACCAAAAAAAATTAGTCTGAGGAACTCAAAAAGGTTGCAGCTATCGATTAATTCACGCTTTCAAGTCGATGTTTACAATAAACAAGTACCAGATGTTAAAATTTAGACATCTCGAGTTGTGTAAGGTGTCCACGTAATGGATGAGTCATGGGGTGAGTGTCTAATCAGTCAGCCAGCTAGGCTGATGAATGAATGAGCAAAGACATGAAACTATAATAACTCTAGTTGAATGGAGCTAACAAATGAGAGGTGATACACCTAGAGTGCCAACAAAGACTAATTAAATTCAGGATGTCCAGATCCTGAAATTGTTCAATCTATAATCATTGATGAAGTGGGGTCTGTGATTTGATCACAAACTGGCCTAAACAAACCCAGATACATCATTTTTAATTACCAATAATTTACTGAAAAATCTTTCAACTTGGAAGACAAATTTCAAGGTCCTAGCATAACATAGCTTCCAGGGAGATCAAACCTGGATGATATGTTGATTTCTGGACATGAACAAACCCTTCGAATGCAAACGGCCGACACCGTCCATCGGAGGATTCTTCCCAAGGTCCTGCAACTTTCATCTGATAGTCTCTACACGATTAGTTAATGATGAATATGACTAATGCTTTAATGTTCACAAACCTTTTCTTGGAGCTAAACCACACAAACAACAAGGTTGTATCAATCCACAAGACTAAGTCCAATTGCCGACTCAAAATGTGAAATCCTGAAGAAATTTCTACAGATAAAAGTACTAAGAAATTTATTGCAACACAACGGTCCAAATGTCATGATGTGAAATTTCCCTCCCTAGCACCTTCTGTTCATCATTTCACACACAACTAGAGTAATTCTCAGATGCGGACATCCTAAATTTTTCATTGGCTAAAGTCCATGACTAGTCACTAACCTTTCATCAATAAGAGACGAATACAGTAGAAGTAGCCATGTTCTGCACGTTCATTGGCGAATGAAAAAAGAAAAGAAAAAAAGTTCTACTACTTTGATGGGGAGATTCTGATGATCCATATTGTGTTCTACTTTAAACAAAAAGGAAAGTGATAATTTTGATTGAATAGATAAGTCCAATTTCAGAGATTCTCAGATGGAGCTGAAACTTCTTAAAATAAAGACATGGGTCCTATTTGCTTTTGAAAGAGACATAACATCTTTTATTTCAACCCACCATATCAATCAGAGGGTGCTTCAATGAAAATTTTATGACATTCATAATGAAACACCTCTTTGCCTCCAAGCTCAAATAATTTAAAACGAAAGTGAAGGATTCATGAAACTAGTAAATCAAAAGAGGCAAAAAATCAAGCACCTTATAGCATATCATTTTACATTAGGATACAAGACTCAGGCATTTCACTTGGGAAGGCAGGGGGCACCTCTCGCTGCATCCTGACTGGTGGCACCGGTCGTGGCGGTGGAGGTAACGGAAACAATGATGGTGGTGGTGGTTGCGGCGGTATGAATTGTGGTCCTAACATTGGATATGGATAGGTCTCCCATGGTAGCCTGAACCTATTTTCTCCATCATAAAAATACTGATTTTTCTGAACATCACTATTAAATCTAAGAGATTTGATCTCTGCATGTGTCCCATTCTTTCCTAGAATCCTCAATATTAATTCTGGATTCACCTTACCTTGAACTTCAACTGTCCCTTTTTCTGCATCTACCACAAAAGAATAACACCCTATACAACCATTAAAAAAAAAAAAAATCAGTATGTGTTGTGAAACATACATATAGCTTATGTGACATTATTTCATTCTTTTGCTAAAATTTTGTCTTTTAACAGACTCTCGCATTAAAAATATTTATTCGAGATTTTAAAATTAGCACGTTCGTATCTGAGAAATTTATTCAAATATAGCGCATGGAAAGTACCATGTAGATTTTGCAATACTTGCATCACTTTCTCCTTACAAATCTCACAGTGGATTTTCACTTTCAGAACACAAGCCTGCATAGAAGAAAAAGAGAGAAGGAATGAGATGAAACTGAAAGAAAAGATTGAATCCAGTTAAATTCAAACACAAAAAACAAAAATCTTTAGCTGACCATTGTAGCAGAGGACTCCATGGCATGAAACAATCAACTTCTAAAGGGCAGTTTTGCTTGTTAATGGTTAAAGAGATTAGCATAATAAATTATGAATTAAAATAGAGTTCCAATTAGTTAATGAAATTCTAATTTCCTAAAATATAAGATCCTGTTTCCTTAATTCGTAATCTAGAATTAAGCTCCCTTTCCTTTTTGTTATTTTTAGTAATATTGGTCAAAATCACATAAACCCCAAAGTGTACTATAGCTTTCATAGACCCCTAACGTTTACCAAGTATCATTTAACTCTCTTAACTCGTAGTCTTATCAAATTCACCCCTTTGGCTTTAAAATTTAGTCAGTATCACTTATATTTCGGGAATTCACAATGACATGAATGTGTGTGCAAAATTGTAAAGGAAAAATACAATGGGCAATCGACCTTACAACCAATCTCATTGATATCGGAATATCTACATTTGGTCATAGCCTGAGATGTAAAAGGTGCATTATAACTTCTCTAGAAGTTATCCAATGCTGCAAAATAGAGTAAGACGGAGATATTTATATCCAGCCAACCACAACAAACCATGTAAATAAGCATGGCTTGTACCTACAATGTAATTGGATGCACCCATTTCACTAAAGACTTTCTCGTTCTACATTTCACATATATCATCTAAAATATTAAATGCTTGGAGACAACCTTGAATCTTAGATGGTAGATACTCCTCTGACAAAAAGGAAAGTGAGTGCACGGACAATGCTTCAATCTCATATTTCACTCCTCTTTGCAGCATCAATTCTAGCTCAAACCTTTCAGGGGAAAGCATCCGCTCAGTATTAATATATTGAAGTTGACAGCATAACATTATAAAATGTGACAAAAATTTACCTCCATTCTGGCACTTCTCTTTGCAGGTAGCATCTCTGTAACATGGCTTCAGTTTTCTTCTTATCTATCCAGAAATGCAGGAAGCCAGTAAACTAGTGAAAAATGCAATAATTAAAATAAATGAATTTCCGAAATTGGGAGTTATAAAATCTGTCTCACCGTGGGCTGTCAAAGGAAGGAGACACTGCTGAGGAAGACCATATTTCTCCACATCTGAAGGAAAAGCCCCCAGCCAACAGATCTCTGGGATGCGTAAGAATTTTGCATCATAGGCCATTTGCTTCAGAACAAATTGAGAGAAGTTGACAAGAAAATTCAAGTCATATTAGTGAATAATGGAAGGCAATGGCACCGTAACTGGATAATGTGAAGCTAACAAAAGAATACCATAGAACCAAACCGGTATGTGGTCAGGATGTCAAAGCCATACGGATCACAATCTACCAAACAATATGCAGGCAAATGCAAATTCTCCATAAGGAGACGCAGAAACCTGATAGAATAAAATGTGACAAACTTGGGCCTTGGAGACATAGAGGAAACAGAATCTAATGCACAAGCGTAGTAAAAATGGCTATTCAAAGAGAGTTTTCTACCTTCTTGTGGAGATGTCTGGATACCCTCTTCCCTGTATAGGCAAGAAGAACATGTATTTATAAATGACTTTGAATAGAGGACAAACAAAATTTGTGCTTAATAGGTACTTACAGTGATGACAATGCAGCGGTTTCTGGTACAGAACCGGTCATTGGCTAACCGCTGGAACACTGCATTCCGAGGAATCAATAACAGTGACTTAGCAATAAGAGCAATCTTAGAATAAAAATTACTTTTACTGGTTTGTGTGAAACCATGAACATTAAGAAGAACACCCTTTACCCGATTCTTTCTCAACAACCAGTATGTAATGTGCCACACTAATGATATCTACATAGAAGCAAGGATTAAGGAACATTAGCAAGGGTCAATATCATATAGCTACCATGAAAAAAGAGATTTGGTATAATCAAAGAATTTAAAGCTCCCTACTGGTTTTTTTTAATTTCCTTTTAAGGCATTGATAATAAATGTAGATATTATAATGACAATAGTCTGGATACCTTTGACTTCCTCAACGAGCACAGGAATGTGGTGGGCCTGCAAATAAATAAGATAAACGATTATATTCTTGTCAATGATACATCCAAATTATAAATATGTTCTGTCATTCTTACAGTGTTAAGATTGTTTATGCAGTCAAATTTCCTTCCAGCTTCCACGAATTTTAACCAGCCCATCACCAACCTGCAATAGAGTGAAATGTATCAATAAACATTTAGACATCCAAGTTTTTCAAGTTGTAGCTTGAGTAATGAGAATGTAAGAAACGAGCAATTGAGCAGCTATGAATCAAAATAAAATAGTTGATATAAAGTTATAAACTCCGATTAACCAAATTCATAATCACAACTGCCTGAGGTTTAAGTGCATTGTTCATTCATCAGGTTTTACGAGCATTTAGGGGAACAGTAGTTTGTAAATATGATAACCGTACGTGAAGATTTTAATTTAAACAGTAATGATAACTGACACAAAAAGGGTCCATAGCTCAGTGGTAGAGCATTTGACTGCAGATCAAGAGGTCACCGGTTCGAACCCGGTTGGGCCCTCTTTACAAAAATATTTTTTTTCAAAATTCAGAAAAAAATTCCCCAAATTACCGTTCAGATAATGTATCTGTATGCTAAAATTACTTGAACTCATCATATATATTTATATATAAAAAAGCATTCGGTTTGAATATCTTCACATCTTATAGGGATCTGTCTGATAAGAAGTACGCACCCTTTTCCAACAGACACCTGCCATAAGGAGTTCACATAAAGTAAATTACTCAACCACAGTAAATCCCTTCTAAATAATGTTACAGCTTTTACAATTAACTGAAAAATGCAGGAGCAGGACAACTGCCGTTGAACTATCCCAAGGTATATTTATTTCAACCATTAGACCAGAACTCAATCTTCAAATCACCAAATTTAGGGAAATTGATGACATTTTGAAAGGAGTAATAATGCTGTGCAGCCACATTTTATCTATGGGACTTTCATGTATATATGGTTGGTGGTTGTAGGAAAATAAACAAAATCAAAATTTAGTTAAAAAGAGTAGGCATTGTACTGCATGCGCTATGCTTCCCTTGATTCAGTTAACTTAGAAAAACAAGGTTGTGGCGACTGATAGAAATATAAACTCTGAAACTGATAGAAATACCAACCACATTAAGGTTGTGGCGACTGCATTGCAGAAGGATGCATAGGTCATTGATTGCTCGGTCCACAACTGATTGTTCTACATAGCCAAATAAAAAGAACTTAACAGTGGAAGAGTAGGAATATTAAAAAGAAACTTCTGACATCTTTGAAACTGACAAGTTCATAGTATCTCAAAAGTTTAAGCTTCACTTATTTTATAGCTCACACTACATAATTCAGAATATTAGACAATACAATCACAGATATACCAGAAAAGCAAGGGTTATGGAAATGAGAGGATAATCATTGTACCATTCAAAGTCCTAGCATATAAACGCTGCTATATATCATAATTGATCAAAAATACACAGTGTTTGTCAAGTCACTGAATCATAATTCATACAATGCAAGTTATAGCAGAAGCGTGAATTTAAAGCGGGAAATTAATCTAGATTCACCTGAAAACACAGATGGATGCATGTAGTATATATCTCTCTTTGAGCCATGCCTATGTTCTTGTAGAAGTTGTTGAACGGCCAGTAGCACCCTCAACAACACATCTAAAAAACAATCATCAAGTAACCAATAAACTCGATTCCCTCAAGAATTTGTCAACAAAAGCTCGTTAATCACTTGATCAAACAAGTTCGAAACTCTATTATATATGCTAATCACACTTAATAAACTCACCGATTCTATGCACGTGGCATTGTCTCTCCAGTGTCAGAATATCACATCCCTTTGACAAATCAGAACTGCAAGCACTGCACAGAGCAACAGCAGCGCATGGAAACACAGACTCACGTAAATGCTTTTTTACATAAGTGCTTTTTGTGTCAAAATCTACTTTATCTACTCTACAAAAATACTTTTAAGAGTACAAAAGCACTTTGAAAAATCAGAACTGCAATCACTTCATAAATCAACAGCAGCGCTTGGAAACACACACAATGGCATAAGAGTATTTTTCAAAAAAAGTGAATTTTAATCTAATTAGTCTACTTCAAAAAAAAATATAAAATAAAACACTTCTGACAATGTATTAGCATTTCCAAACAGCAGCTAAAATCAATTAACAACTACACCGCCTCAAAAGTTAATTATAAATTTTAACTATTGAGACACCTAGTAATTTGCATATAATCATGATCAAATAATCATAAACTCAATTTTTTTTTTTTTTTAAAAGAAAAAAAGTCTGCATAAGTGCTTTTCTAGAAAGTGCTTTTAATCTCAAAAGCTACTTTATCTACTATGTAAAAACACTTTTAACAGTGTATAAACACTTCCAAACAGCACCTAAAATTAATAAACAACTATTCCTTCCTCAGATTTTCGCTTCAAAATCTTAATTCTTGAAAAACCTCCTCAATAATATATGCACTATCATAATCTTATAGTAATAAACTAAAATTTGAAATGAATGAATAGATAATCGAACCAGGTTGCATCGAGACTCGTGCAGTAGTTTCTGAACCGTTTGATGAAAATCAACGGTGATCGTTCCTCGCTTAGATCTTTCACGATTGATCTAGTGAACTCTGCAAGTGTTTTTCACGTATATTTATATACAAATTCAAAAACAAAAACAAAAACAAATATTCAATATATATATATAGTGAAATAAAAGTGTTTTTCATGTTTTAATTCTGATTTTGTTTTCTAAGACCTTTGGTTTTTTGAAGCAGATCGCGGTGCTGCTGTGACTGTGAGCTCGAACGATTTCCCTCCATTTTTTCTAGAATTTGATTTCTTCGTGCCAGTGTTTTCAAAAATTGGGATGTATTTATAGTCCTTACTCGGCGCGGAAATTTTGGCTTGGACAGGAGGCCCGTTGCCGAGAATTCTAACGGGCTGATTAAGCCCAGTATCAGGCCCATTGTGAAAATTAACCTCAATACTAAATTTAACCCTTAAATATTTTGTAAAAACATGTAATTTTAACTAAACTAGTTTTAATTCCAAAATTAACCTGTATCCAGTCAACATATCTATTTATATTATCTCGTAGATCGTTAGTTTTATACAGATAAAACTTTACTTGTTGCATGAATCTGTTTCGTAACGGTCTATGCAGACCTAAAACATGAATTGGTTTCGAAACGGTCCATCAGACCACACAGTATTGGCTGGTTCCATTGGAATTCGAAACCTCCTATCGGATATCCCAATCCCCATTCCTATTCCTTATTTCTTTTCCATAATTAAAAAAAAAAAAAAAAAAAAAAAACAGAGTGTCTAAGTCAACTTGTATGCACCTCGATTAATCTTTATAAGTGAGTAGCACAGCATCCATCACTATGATCACCCACTTAAATCCTAAGAATCAAAAGGATTCAAACCTGAGACAGTATGCCTTAACCACACATGCCAGCTCGTCCTGCCACTTGAGTTACACAAGGGTGATTTTTCGTAAACTTAGTATGAACACAATCTCAAACATTAGAAAACAGAGTTGTGGTTAGTATCCTACGATACGATTCGATTTAGGTCACCAACGATACGTATCAAATAGTGTATCATAAACCTTTTGATAGATTGATATGTATCATACGATATAATACGTATCCGTTTGTATCCTTAAAAATATCGATACAAATCAATACGACTTTATTAATTTGGGCCAAAGGCCCAAATAAAATTTTGGGTCGGAACCGAGTCACCCATTTCGGTTCACTAAAACTTGCTCAAATTTATCCATTTTGCATAGAGAAGGTGAAGAAAAACATGTGTTGCCCATTTTGCATGATAATAATAATACAAGTGGAGATATAAATATTGACATTGATCTTAGAAATGATATGAATGGTTGAGAGAAAATAATATAGATTCTTAATTTTGTGATTAATTTTGATTATGTAATACCATAATTTAAAGTCAATAATACCACAAAATTCTTTAATTGATTTTGGGGATGATATTAATTTTTAAATTTTTTTGATTATTTTATTAATTTTTTTGAAAAAAGCATATCCTACAATACGATATGATACGTGATACAGGATTCAAAAAATTAAGGGTATGTTTGGTTTATTATTTTGGATAGGATTTTGGTAATAATATTGGGTAATTGAATAGGAGAGTATTACGAGGTAAAATTTAAAAATTTATAAAAATAAAAAACCCCTAGATTTGCTAATTTAATTAAACACCCCAATATATAAAATGACAAAAACAACCCCACCACCCGCAGTGCCAGATTCCGACCACCACCGCCAGAATCTGGTCCGAAAATTACATTACGACACAGACCGGTCGAATTTGTGTCATAACACGTCGCTATGGCTTTTTCCAGCCAGATCCACCACGGATCTAGCTGGAAAAGGCCAGATCTACGGCCAAATGTGGCCGTCGACGGCCAGAAAAGGCTAAAGATATGTTACGACACAGATCCATATTGATTATTCTTTGGTAAGATATGTGGTGGATGAAAAGGCCAAATCTGTGGTGGATCTAGCCGAAAAATGCCAAATCGGTGAACTACCGGCCATTTCTAGTCATGGTGTAAGGCGTTGTACAGATTTCGGCTACCACCGACGGTGGTTGCTAGAATCTAGCAAGTATGGGTTGATGGGGGTGTTTTTGTTAATTTTTAAACTTTTTTTGGGGGTATTTAATGAAATTAATAAGCTTAAGAGGTCTAAAAGTAATTAAAAAATATAGTAATATTTCTGAAACAATGTGCCAAACAATATTTGAAGAATAGGATTTGGAATATAGATAAAAATAGGGAGTCAAACGCACCCTAAGTTTTTGATACACGATAGAATACGTGATTTGACAACTGTGGGTACATTGAGAAATTTAATTTCCTTTCATGCCCATGTAATAATAGATGCACATAAACATGAATAATCAATGAAATGTGGTAAGTGGAGAAATGGCAACCCATACGAAAGGTTGTATAAACATTATAGCTCAACCGTATGGGGTCATGAACAAACAACTCTTGCATCAAAATCACAAATCAATAATTGCCGACATCTAAATTCTACTAAAGTTCATTCCCTTTCAAGATTTGTAAAAATTCCAAGCTAAGAATCATCCTTTCACATTCACAATCAAACAAACAGAAAAAGCACAACCGACTAAATATATCCTCTCTGTCTACCATCGATAACTTATTTATTTTATAACGAAAACAACATTATGTATATATATTTTCATAATTTTTAAAATCATGCATCAAATTTGTAAGAATAGAATCTATAACATATGTAAGAATCTGATTCAGTTGTTACGAGAAAGTTTTAAGTGAGATTGATATATCACGTTATATATTTTAAGTATTAATTATTTCTATTTAACACCGATAAATCGTTAATCAAACATTCATCAATGAAGTTTATAGTTAAAAAATAAATAAAAATATTAATTTAAAAAATGATCAATTATTCTTTTTAGATGAACTTTTACCTTTTGCTGTAGCGTTCAATTTTCTTGGATCGTATCTCTAACAAGTAACAGCTTCATGTTGTCAGTCCAAAACATCACAGAACAACACTCAGTTTTTAGCTCTATATAAGTATATAGAAGCTTAACTTGGCTAACTGCACAACTAAAACCGGACAAGAAATCCAGAAAGGATCAAAAATTCTGAATTTTCCTGGAAAATTCAAGGAAGTTGCTCACTGAATTCCTTCTTCTGAAAGCACTTTGGAAATTGGGTTTAAAAGTAGGTGCTTTACTCCAACTGGTAAGTACCACAATACACAACACAGTCTCTTTTACACAAGTCTTTAATTAGATCTGGGTAGAGTTGTTGTTAAACACTTCTTTTTATGGATATCCATTTGTTTTTTGTTAATTATGAAGCCATCTAGCTTACTTGGTTTGGTTATAGTTCCATTATTGTTCTTATGTTTGGTGCTTATAGAGGCAAATTTGATGCTGTTATCATGCATTTAGTTAAGTGAATAATAATAATATTCATCATCATCATCAGTTCATCATGATGACCACTGTTGAGATCGTTCATGTGTTGGAATTGTGTTTGGTTAAGGTTTTTTTCGTGTTAAGTCCCATTGTAGTTGTTTCAGTTGATGTTTCCATAGAAAAAGATTGAAAAAGAACTCCCAGCTAATCATTTATTCAATCAAAGCAGACAATTTGCTTCTTGTTTCTGCTGTTCAAGAGGGATATTTAATCATTTGGCCAGTCCTTGTTTCAAAGGGGTAATTCAGAGATATTGTCACTTGTGAGTGTTCAAAATTTGTTCTTTTCCCACATTGTACCAGTTTTTTCATTACAGAGAATCGCCGCTTATATATAATTTGTGGTGTATTTTTACTAGATGAACAGAAATAGAGCTTTAGCTGATATCTCGACAGTGAATTACATTGATAATTAGAGAGTTTAATGCTTGAAGTGTAGATAAATGAACTTATATGCATCCTGCTAAGTGTGATCATGATTTTAAAGGTTAAATTTAATCGCTCTGCGAATATTACTTATAGGAAGATGCATTGAAACATCTTGACTGATGTAGCTAGTTTTAACTTTTGACGTGCCTGACCATTTGCAGGTCCTTTAATGGCCTCCAACGGTACAAATCGGTCATTGCTCTCAGGATTAGTCGATCCTACACCTCCGAAAAGTAATGAAAATACTTCCAAGATAAGACGATATCGTCGTTGTAAAAGTGCTCCTACAGCTGATTTTCTTCCTGCAGAAATTGGCTTAAACAACCTTCAACGCTCTGCATCCATTTTTGGGAAACCCCATCCACATTATTTGAGAATGGCTGCATACTTGGGTGTGTACCTTAGTGCAGGCACCATATGCTTCTACAGTGTGAAGAGCCAAATCACCGGGAAGAAAACCAATGGAATCGTGGATTCTATTTATTTCTGTATTGTGACAATGACCACCGTGGGATATGGGGACCTTGTGCCTAATAGTGTCCTTGCGAAACTACTCGCCTGTGCTTTTGTCTTTGCAGGGATGGGTCTAGGTGGTATAATGCTCAGCAAAGCAGCCGACTATTTGGTAGAGAAGCAGGAAATCTTGCTGATTAAGGCCCTACATAGACGTCAAAAACTTGGTCCAATGGATATGCAAAAAGAGGTTGAAACCAACGGACTGAGGTACAAATGCATCTTGTTTCTGATCATCATATCGGTGCTCATCATCGTTGGGACAGTCGTCCTCGCCTTAGTTGAAGGAATGGACTTCGTCGATGCATTCTACTGTGTTTGTTCTACCATCACAACTTTAGGTTATGGTGACAAGAGCTTCTCAACTACAGGGGGTCGCTCTTTCGCAATCATTTGGATCCTGACTAGTACCATATCATTAGGTCGGTTTTTTCTCCACATTGCTGAGCTAAACACTTTAAAGAGACAAAAGAAACTGGTCAATTGGGTTCTTAATCGGAGAATGACAGCCATAGATTTGGAGGCAGCCGATCTTGATGGTGATGGTGATGTTAGGTAAGCTCATTTCACCTGTTTTCAATTCTGAATTCTACTCTCTCTTATCCCATTTACACATACTGGTTATTTCCACAGTGCCGCGGAATTCATCATATATAAGCTTAGGGAGATGGGGAAGATTTGCCAAGAAGATATTTCACCAATACTGAAGGAGTTTGAGGATCTTGATGTTGATCAATCGGGAACATTGTCGACGTCAGATATAACTCTTGCTCAAAATCCTCAAACCAACAGCTGAATTTGATCTTCTTGTAACATAAAACTATGGTCAACATATTATTGTCAATGTATCATGTCTGTACTACTTGTTGCTTCTGAATTCTCCTTGTAACTTTGTTTAAGAGCAAATGGTGTCCCTTTGTATGAGGAAATAAAATGAGTTCCTTTCTAAACCTTGTCTTTGTACTTCCTTCTCTCACCCACAATGGATTGGTATATTACATCATACTGTTGGACCATAATTGGGCCTCCCATCTCTTCGGACTTAGCCCACTAGGCTCCTTACGATTCGATTTTGTTTTCAAGCAAACACAACACGAGGGCTTCCCAGGAAGTCATCAATTCTAGTAATATCCTTGTCGAATCACCTTTTACCTTTAGACTTTTGACAAAATTTGGTGAATTTAATGCTAATAAGATGTTAAATTAAGTTTAGATTTATGTAGAAATCAATTTTGTCCCTTAAATTTCATATGCTTACAATTTAGTCCTCCTTGTTCATTAAACTTTATCCTTTGACCCCTTAAAAACTGCCATTTTTCTCTTGAAGAACCAGAGGCTTCTAGTTAACGATAGAAAGAGAGTGAAAACATGCTCTTGGGTGGTCCCTTTGTATGAGGATATAAATTGAGTTCCTTTCTAAACCTTGTCTTTGTGCTTCCTTCTCTCTCACCCACAATGGATTGGTATATATTACATTAGACTATTGAGCCATAATTGGGCCTCTCATCTCTTTGGACTTAGCCCACAAGACTTCCTTTCGATCCGATATTGTTTTCAGGCAAACACGACACTAGGGTTTTCCAAGAAGTCATCCATTCTAGTATTATCCTTGTAGAAGCACCTTTACCTATAGACTTTTGACAAAATTTGGTGCATTTAATGCTAATAAGATGTTAAATCATTGTAATGTTAAATCTACAACCCAATTTCACAATCTCTGACGTGATAATTGATACGTTTACAAGTCCTAAAATACTTGTAAACATGAGTGGATAAGGAATTACAAGTCCTAAAACACTTGCTAATTCGGTTGAATCAAAGAGTTTCATTCCAAGTCCTAAAACACTTGGATTGTGGAGTGTGGAAAGCATTTGAGGAGATTCGGCCCAAGCAAGTTCCAAGGGGAGAGAGAGCCCAAGCACTTCGGCCCCAACCATTCCAAGTCCAAGCCCAACAAAGGAAGCTCAAGTCCACCAAGAGAGAAGCCTAAGTGTTCAAGTGAACCCATTCGGCCCAATTCTCATTCCAAAGGAGAAAGTCCACTTGAACCCTTATTGGATCCAATTGCAAGATCTTCAAGACCCAATCTCTTACACCCTTATTAGTAGACTTGATTAGGATCATTAATCAAGTTTTGGGCTAATAAAGTGAGTTTTTTCAACTAATGGAGTGGTTAAAGACATGAACCCTAGAATTAGGGAATCATATCCCTTTTTGCATTAAATGGGTATGGCCTTAATTTTGAATGGAAGGCTTGTAATTTTTGTGTAATATTTATTAATTTTTATTTTCTTGTATTGTATTTGTTTATTACTCTTTTAACCTTGTAATTGCCTATATAAAGGCAATTATTCTCTTTGTAAAAGTTAGTTCATGAAATATCAAAAACTTGGTTTAACCATTGAGAGAACTTTGTGTTCCTATTGAGATTTCTTTATCCAAGTCTTGGCAAGGAGATTTTGTGGTGAATCGATTCAAGTTGGTGGAGAATTCTTTTATGCTTGAAGTGTTCATTCTTGTCTTAACCTAAAATTGCAAGTAAGTGTGACATTGCCTCCATTTGTGTTTGGCCGAATTTAAGCTTGAGTTTAGGACATATTTTTGTGTTGTTTGTTGTTGTAAATTGGTTGGAATTGGACTAATAACTTGTAATTAGTCAGTCCGTAAATAGACATATAGAACTCATAGTAAGCAGATGGGATACATTTGCGAGTTTATAAATTACGAACTTTTACATTAGAGATTGTAAAAAAAGTTATGGACCTAGCATTTCTAGTTAAATTAAGTTTAGATTTGCTAGAAATATTGATTCCCTTAAACTTCATATTCTCCATTTATTAAACTTTTCCTTTGACCCATTAGCGACTGCTATTTTTCTCTTGAAGAACCAGAGGCTTCTAGTTAACGACAGAAAGAGAGTGGAAACATGCCATTGGGTGGTCCCCACATGCCATACCAAATGACAAGCAATCAATCATGCAACTTCCTGAACTTTTTATCACAGCCAGCCACCCATCAGAGTGGCCCACTTCACCAATCAGTCCGCTGTTGACCGTACGATCACAATCAATTAAAGTCAGCTGATTTATCATATCATTGCCAACTCCTGGGCCCACACAGCGTATCCAACGTTCCAAATTCAACGCCAGAGAGTATTAGAATAGATTGGGCAGCACCTGAACACACTGCTTTACTTTATTAATTATTACCCATCTCCATGTGTGACGCACACAGCCACAGTACAAAGGTGAAAATTCCTACGATTATTATAATTTTAAACACTTATTTTTTAATGTTTAATTCATTTTAAATTTTATTTTATTTTATTTTTTTAAGGAATCTATACATAGTAAAGAATTTTAGGGCTTACGTGGATCATTACAATAATAAATTAAATTTAGTCCATTCAAAGCATATATAGGTATTTTTGGTATTAACAAAATTATTTTTCTACAAACCTACCCACCCATGCTAACCCGGACGAACAAGAACCTACAACCATAATAGATTTTTGTAAAAATAATATTTTTATCTATGATTTACCTTAAAATTAATGACAATAGATAGTTGTGAGATAATTTCACGAAGATTAATCAAGGTAATATTATTTTTCTAAAAATTTGAAAACCCTTTTAAAATTTCTTTTCTAATATATAATCTCATTTTCTAGTGAAATAATCATATATATTCACCTGTCTTTTCAAATATTAAAAATTAAAAATAGAACTAAAAGATTTATCGTGTTTATAAATTATTTTTGGATCATAAATGGAAAACGGTCATTTTAGGTTAAAAGTTACTTACAAATGAAGAATTCTTCATTAATTTCTTACCAAATAATAAATTGCTTATCATGTGACCCAACCGTTCATCATAGTCAATATCAATATCATGATAATCAACATCAATAATTCAATATACATCAAAGGCCCCACTTAAAGGTATATACAAATTTAATTTCAACATCATTATTAATTCCCATTTTGAAAACTAACCAATAAATTAATTAATAAAATAATTAATAAATATATATATATATATAAAAAAAAGTTTATTATTCTGCCCAAAATACTCTACACTTCAGTACATTAGAAAGACAACAAAAACAAAAGAGTTAGAAATTATTACACTAAAAAATTGAACTAGCTGGAGCTACCACTCTGTGTGTGGTGGAAGCTTTGAGGAACTGGTTCACCTTCATCTTCAGCTTCAGTTTGTGGAGGTGGATGTTGTACGGCATGATCTTGGCCGGCAACGTAACCGAGGATGTCTTCGGCGGCGGCTTTGTGGTGCTCGATATGGGAATCAGCGGCGGGCAGTGAGGTCTTGCCGAAGAAGACGACGGCGACAAGGAAGAGAGCAGTGGAGAGAAAGAGAGGCCAGAAGTAAGCCAAAATGGTCAAGACCCTTGGAGCAAAAATCACTAAAGAAAACACCAAACCCAAGAGACTGAGTGTGAACAATATATGGAACTTGAACTTGAGAAGCTTTTTTTGGATCTCCATGGAGGGTTTTGCTTCAAACTGAAGAGAGGGAGAGTATTAGAGAGAGAGAGAGAGAGAGAGAGAGAGAGAGAAGAGGAAGACGAGGGGATGATTTTGATTGATTGGTTGTAATTATTGTTGTTGTGAATTATCTCTATGTATGTGCACAGAGATTCCCTGAAGCAAAAATGTTTGAAGTCACTATCTCTATGTTTGTTTTCTTTGGGTTTGAAAAAGAGAGAGAGAGGATTTGTGAAGTGAATAATAATAGTTAGGGCACTTTTCACACTCGTTTGGTTGTGTTTGTTTCCTATGGGTGGGTAAACTTTTGTTTCCTAAATTGCCCTTTTGTAGGGTTTAAAGGTTAACGAGTTAATGACTTAAACATAGATGGTAATTTTGGATTGTTCTTGAATTAGTGAGTTTGGGATGAATCTTATATCGATGAGAAATATTAGAATATATTGATGAGAAATATTAGAAACACTCTCTTTATCGTTCTTTGTCCCAGTCTCTTAATCACTATTTTAACTAAAGGTGTTCAAAAAAATCGATTAAAACCAGAATCGACGGGTATCTGGGGTTTGATCCTGGTTTTTATCCAAAACTAGCCGTCAACGGGTAGGTTTCGGTTCTAAATTTTTGGATCTGTTACTGTTTCAGTTCCGGTTTTTATAGGAACAAGAACCAGAATCAGGAACCGAGACTAATATAAAATAAAATTAAATAGTTGGGGGTTAATAAAAACTTTTGTAGAAAAAGTAATGTGAATACATTTATATTTATATTTCATAACATTTAAAATAAGTTGGTTTGACTTTTGAGAATTTATCTTTACAAAGTAATGAAGTTTATAATTTTGAATTTATAATTTGTAATTTTATTTTTGTTAACAAGTTATAGGTGGGGGGGTATTTGTAAGTTTTTAAGGGGTTTTTTGCTATTTTAAAAATTTTTGGGGGTCATCGATTCTAGTTCCGATTCCAAATTTCAAGAAACCGTCTGTTCAAGTTCTGGTTCTAGTTTCAAATTTCAAGGAATCATCGGTTTTAGTTTCTTCAAAAAATGTAGGGTACTTATAACCGAACACTCCTAATTTTAACATGTGTATAAGAAGACAAAGAAAATAAAAAAGAAAGAGAGCATCTATAGTTAATATTTTACTCCTACATCATGATATTATACTCTTTTTGTAAGTCTTATACAAGAAAAGCGAATTCGTACTTATGTTCGTACTTATACAAGACTATATAGACTCGTATATACCATACTCAATGCATGTGTCATATGTGCTAATACAATATAAGATTTAGTGGGTGAAGGGCAATTTTGACATTGCACAAGTAAAATTAAATCCACGTACAAAATACCCTTTTTGTCCAATCACTGAAACGGTGTGTCCGCTATGGGTAAATTTTCAAACAAAAATTCAAAGGGATTTTAGATTAAAGTTTTTGTAAGTTAGTGGGGGGAAGATAAGATCTAAGCGTATATGGTGTAGTAATCAAGGCTTTGAAAGTTATTCCAATTGAGAATAATTCGCCTTCCAACAAATTTTTTAATTGAAGTCTCATTTAATTTAATTTAATATATGGTTGGTGTGACCCTATGTTGAAGACTTGGATTCATGAGCACATGTCAGCTGTTTTATTAAGGGTGAGTAAATTTTATTAAAATAACCCACTTATGGGTAGTTCAATAGTGAGTCGGTAACAACTAACAACAAACCAAAGAGGCTAGTACGATCACAACCCACAATCCTAAGTTCGATTTTTTCGTTGGACGCAAAGGTAGCATGATATTGACTCTTTTGAGATTCAATTAAATAACAAAAAATTATTGAAAGTTTCAGAAATAATATAAGCTTCGTTTGTTTCAGTTTTTAGAATAGTATTATATTATAAATATGATTTAATCAAATATGATAGAATTCTGTAAATGTGTTTGATACATTTTTTAAAAATATTTTCTAAAATACACATTTGTTTTCCTATTCTAAAAATACTATTATATTTTATTCAATTTTTTAAACCCCCTAAGTTTGTTAATTTAATTAAACACCCCCTAAAAAAGTTTAAAAACTAACAAAAATACCCCTACCCACATTTGCTAGATTCTGGCCACCATTGTCGGAAGGTGGCTGGAATCTAGTATAATAGCGCACTACCAACCGGATCTGACCGGTAGTGCGTTGATATGGCCTTTTCCAGCCAGATTTAAGGCCAAAGATCTGGCTATTGACGGCCAGATCTACGACCATAACTAGTCGTCAATGACGGCCAAGATAAGACCATCCTTCGGCGGTGGTGGCCGGCTATCAATATTTAATGGATGGGTGGGGTGTTTTTATAATTTTTAATGTTTTATTACATGAGTGTTTAGTAAATTAACAAACTTAGGGGGGTGTTTTTGTTAATTTTTAAATCCTATCTCGTTATTACCACTCAACTCTTACTTTTTCAAAAATACTATCCACAATACTAAAACAAGCGATTTTTTAACCCATTCTATTTGTTAATTTCACTAAACACCCCTCACAATAAAAATTTATAAATTAACATAACACCCCCACCCACCTAACTATTGCCAACAACCAGCCACCATCATGAGATGATGGTTAGAAGTCGTCAGAATGACACACGATCGGCTGCCAATAATAGTTGGATGGGTGCAGGTGTTTTTGTTAATTTATAAACTTTGATTGAGAAATGTAATTATTAATTGTTTTGAGTTGAATAAAATATGATTGAGTTTTAAATTAAATAGTTAATATTAAAATAAATATATATTTTACTCGATTGAATATGATAATAGGATACGATAGAGTTTGAAAAGTTAAATAAAGGTGCCTAAATTTTTCTATGATTTAAGTGTTAAAATAGTGGAAAGGTTATTGACTCGTAAAAGTAAGTTTTTAATGGTTCATTAATGATGGGGAGATTTTTATTATTTGAAAAACCTCAGGGGGGGTTTGATCATTGAATAAAACTCGGGGGTTGACAAATTTCTTTTTTCGCTGTTTGATGGGAATCGTCATGTCGTCCAACCCGAAAAACCGACATGTCGTTATGACAGAATGAAGAGCAAGTCATAGTCGGTAGTGGCCAATAACATTCATTAACTTTCACAACTTCGATGGTCTCAGCAGCGAGCCGCCACGATGGCGCCTGTGAATCCCACAGGAGCTATAGTAGCCGCTGCTGCAATCTCCATAGCTATAGCATCTTACTATTATCTCTCCAAATCCAATAAAAAGACCAAGTTGCCCCTATTTTTCAACAAAAACGACAAGAAGAAGAAATTAAAACGAAATGGACTTGTTGATGCCATTGGAAACACCCCTTTGATTCGTATCAACAGCCTTTCTGAGGCCACTGGCTGTGAAGTAAGTTTTGATTTTTGTTCTCTTTCTCTCTTCAAGCTACGTTTTTGTTATCTGGCTATGTCTCAAAATCATACTTTTTTATGTATGATTCATGAGCTTCGGTTTATAGGTACTTGTGTATGATACGTTTCATTGATGCTGTGATTTTATTATCATCTGCTCTTCAAGCTGTGCTTTTGTTATCTGGGTGTGGTTCAAAATGGTTTTTTTATGTATAATTCATGAACTTGTGATGTATTTCTGTATAGGTGCTTGAATATGATTTGTTTTATTCAAGTTGTGATTTCATTCTCTTTCTCTCATCAAGCTGCATTTTGTTATCTTGTTATGGATCAAGATCATTGTTTTTTTTGTATTATTCATGAACTGTGAATGTGTTATCACAAGTTTGTACAGATATGTGTGTATGATTTGTTTTATTCAATCTGTACCAATTTCAAGTTTTATATAGTTTTGGATGATATACCTGCGTATACCATGCTGTATTGTTCTCAAGCTTTAGTTTTTTCAATGTATGTTGTCTCATTTCCACTTATAATATATGAATTTTGGAAGCAAGACAAGGTATATACATATGCTTACCCTTTCACCATAGATTAGCATCAATTCTTTCTCTGAAGCAACTTGTTTGGAATTGCTTTTTTTTTTTCTTTTGTATCAATTATTTATAAATATGTAGGAATTTCCATTCTAGGTCTATATATATTGCAGAAATGATCCTTTTTCCTTTTTCTTTTTTTATTAAAATCAATAGTACCCAGAGCCAGTGGTACGTGGATTTTTATTATATTTTCTTGATTAATTGGTTTGTTATTTGTTTTCTTTTCTAATCTATGTTAGGAGGAATATTGATTTTATTTTTTTGTTGATTTATTTTTCTTTTTTGGGTTGTTCAGATTCTTGGTAAATGTGAGTTTTTGAATCCAGGAGGGAGTGTGAAAGACAGAGTTGCTGTGAAGATAATTGAAGAGGTAAATTGTTTCCGTTCACTACCTGTTATCGGGGAAGAAAAAAAGAATAGGTGAATTGGAGATTTTCCATTTATTTGAGACTTGAGAAAAGTGAAAACAACTTGATAGTTTCTATCCTTTCTGTGTTAAGCTTTCTAATTTTGGCCTCAGTACAGGCTTTGGAAGCTGGCAAGCTAAGTCGAGGTGGAGTAGTCACTGAGGGAAGTGCTGGAAGTACTGCAATTAGTCTTGCTACAGTCGCTCCAACCTATGGATGCAAATGCCATGTGGTTATCCCTGATGATGCTGCTATTGAGAAGGTATGTACTAATGTATTTTGCGTGAGGAAGTTATCTGTACGTATCTAGTTTCTTCACTACTGCTTTGCCCTTATTTTTCTTTTTACTGCAAGACATTGAGTTTTGTCTCTCTTCAACTCACTAGTCGCAAATACTTGAGGCCCTTGGAGCAATTGTTGAAAGAGTAAGACCAGTGTCAATCACGCATAGAGATCACTATGTCAATATCGCTAGGAGACGGGCATTGGAAGCAAATGAATTCGCATCAAAGCATAGAAAAGGTGAACAGGTGAATGGCAAAGAGCTAGAGCAAATTAATGGTCATGGATCTGATGAAGCCAAAAAAAGTTCCATCTTCTCAAGTGATTGTACCGGTGGTTTCTTTGCTGATCAGTTTGAAAATTTAGCAAACTTCCAAGCCCACTATGAGGGTACTGGGCCTGAGATCTGGGAACAAACTAGTGGTCATTTAGATGCATTTGTTGCAGCTGCTGGCACGGGTGGAACTGTAGCTGGTGTTTCCAGGTTTCTCCAGGTCAAATTCTTTCCTACGTTGCATTTGTTGTTCATTTATAATTGGGATGTTACTGAAATACTTTTACCTGTTAACAGGAAAAGAATCCAGGCATCAAGTGCTTCCTGGTTGATCCTCCCGGTTCTAGTTTGTTCAATAAGGTAACAAGGGGGGTGATGTACACTAGAGAGGAAGCTGAAGGAAAAAGACTGAAGAATCCTTTTGATACAATAACAGAAGGAATTGGTATCAATAGATTAACAGAAAATTTTTTGATGGCAAAACTTGATGGAGCTTTTCGAGGCACTGATAAGGAGGCTGTTGAAATGTCAAGGTCAGTCTATATTATGCTTTCATTGTTAAGAAGAGGAGAAATTTTGAGTTCTGAAAAAATACAATTGTTTATTTAATCAAATCAATAATGGTTTTGCTTCTTTCCAACATAATAAATTTCGTTTTTATGGAAAAGATGACATATACCTAGTTACTTATATCAAGTTATCAACAAGAAACGATTTTCAAGCTTTACATATCGTTAACTCTGTAACCTCTTTTATTTTCCAGATTTCTTTTGAAGAATGACGGTCTCTTCCTCGGGAGTTCTTCAGCCATGAACTGTGTAGGAGCTGTACGAGTGGCACAGTCACTTGGCCCTGGTCACACAATAGTCACCATTCTTTGTGATAGTGGGATGAGGCATCTGAGTAAGTTTTATGATGCTCAGTATCTTTCCCAGCTAGGTTTGACACCCACTGCAGCTGGACTAGAGTTCCTTGCTATCAAATGAGCTTCTATCGGAGTTAGAATAGCATATTAGCTTTATTCTTTAGCAAACTTTTTACCGCCTCCACGGACTTGACCAGAAAACTTGTTGATAATGCATTTCTCTGATGGCATCATAGAGGATCAAGTAAAATCCATTCTTTGAAAATAGGTATACATGATGATTTTTTTGAGTGGTGAGATTATTTTTGACGATCTACTTTGAATATGTAAAACTTCATATTATTTTGGTTTGATAGAGAATCAAGAGTGTTAAATTTTTTCTGTTTCTCTTGCTCAAGGAGAGTACCCAAACTGCATCTCACCGTATTATAGACTGGTTTTACTGATTTATGAACTCCAGACTTTATACATCTTTCATTGTCCATTCAATAAAGAAAAAATTGGCTTGCTCCTTATGAAACATTGGTAACACAGAAGTACAACTTGATGCCTCGACATACAACCAGAAACCAAACAATACCTTGACTTAAAAATTTAATGTTTGTCATTGCAAAAGGTTTAACCAAACACTTATTGTTGAAATACATAACCTCAATAAAAGATATCTCCAAAGAGATTAATTTTATATGATGGTGATTGCCACCAAGTCAAGTTTGTCAACAGATAGATATGTGATGCTAACAAAAACTCCACTCACTGGGGGTACCACTTATCAAACTGAGACTCATGGCAATGAGGGTCTAGCCAATCCTTGGAAGTACCCTTTGACATGTTGACGCCTACTTTTCCGCCACCCACAAGCTCTCTCAAATTTTCCACCTTATTCTCCCGCCCTGTCCCAGCGGTCCTCCTATCCGCTTCCTTCAGTTTCTGCTTAAATCGCTGCTTACGGCTAGATGCGTTCAGCTCCTGCTGCTTCGATTGTGAAGGAGGTGCACCGTGTGGTCCTAAGTAGATATTCTCTTCCTTTTTTGCCTGCACATGTAGAGTAAACAAAAAGTAAGATTTGATCAAGTGCTATTACATTGTCTGATAAAAACTTCAACATATAAACTATAGTGCCTTAAAATGATCCTTTTAAAGAAATAAAACTCTCGAATAACCTTTGGAGAAGGAGGTTTAGATGTTTCCTCTTCTACACCACCAGGTTTACTTTCACCCGGGTCTCCTATTCCCAAGCTTGGAATCACGAATCCATCAGTGTCTAACACATCAAGCATCACAGGTGAACATTAAAGTCAGTGCATGGAAAACAACATTAATGTTATGCAAAAGTACATGACTTGTAATAATTGTTGAAACATAACCCAAAAGTTTTGAGAATATCTAGCTGTTTTCCCATAAAAAATAGCATCCTAAATATCGTCTGCAACGCAAGACACATCTGATCCACATAGAACTGAAATTTCAAGTAACAAGGAGAACTACACATATTTCACGCAGCCTCCCTTCATCTGATCTAAACCGATTTAGAGAGCATAAAAGTCCACTTAAAATCCAAACTCAGATCATCAAAGGGGTAAAAATTAGCAGTAACAAATAGATTTACAAAATACAAAATTGAAAAAAGGGCTAAAGAAAAATGATACAAATAAAAGGAAGTGCAACAAGTTGTTATATTACATCCTATAGCTTCAATTTGGCCCAAAAAAAATCTTCAATAAGAAAGGTAACTCAAGCATTGCTCAATCCATGCAGTATAAACAATCACATATTTACATANTCCAGGCATCAAGTGCTTCCTGGTTGATCCTCCTGGTTCTAGTTTGTTCAATAAGGTAACAAGGGGGGTGATGTACACTAGAGAGGAAGCTGAAGGAAAAAGACTGAAGAATCCTTTTGATACAATAACAGAAGGAATTGGTATCAATAGATTAACAGAAAATTTTTTGATGGCAAAACTTGATGGAGCTTTTCGAGGCACTGATAAGGAGGCTGTTGAAATGTCAAGGTCAGTCTATATTATGCTTTCATTGTTAAGAAGACAAGAAATTTTGAGTTCTGAAAAAATAAAATTGTTTATTTTATCAAATCAATAATGGTTTTGCTTCTTTCCAACATAATAAATTTCGTTTTTATGGAAAAGATGACATATACCTAGTTACTTATATCAAGTTATCAACAAGAGACGATTTTCAAGCTTTACATATTGTTAACTCTGTAACCTCTTTTATTTTCCAGATTTCTTTTGAAGAATGACGGTCTCTTCCTCGGGAGTTCTTCAGCCATGAACTGTGTAGGAGCTGTACGAGTGGCACAGTCACTTGGCCCTGGTCACACAATAGTCACCATTCTTTGTGATAGTGGGATGAGGCATCTGAGTAAGTTTTATGATGCTCAGTATCTTTCCCAGCTAGGTTTGACACCCACTGCAGCTGGACTAGAGTTCCTTGCTATCAAATGAGCTTCTATCGGAGTTAGAATAGCATATTAGCTTTATTCTTTAGCAAACTTTTTACCGCCTCCACGGACTTGACCAGAAAACTTGTTGATAATGCATTTCTCTGATGGCATCATAGAGGATCAAGTAAAATCCATTCTTTGAAAATAGGTATACATGATGATTTTTTTGAGTGGTGAGATTATTTTTGACGATCTACTTTGAATATGTAAAACTTCATATTATTTTGGTTTGATAGAGAATCAAGAGTGTTAAATTTTTTCTGTTTCTCTTGCTCAAGGAGAGTACCCAAACTGCATCTCACCGTATTATAGACTGGTTTTACTGATTTATGAACTCCAGACTTTATACATCTTTCATTGTCCATTCAATAAAGAAAAAATTGGCTTGCTCCTTATGAAACATTGGTAACACAGAAGTACAACTTGATGCCTCGACATACAACCAGAAACCAAACAATACCTTGACTTAAAAATTTAATGTTTGTCATTGCAAAAGGTTTAACCAAACACTTATTGTTGAAATACATAACCTCAATAAAAGATATCTCCAAAGAGATTAATTTTATATGATGGTGATTGCCACCAAGTCAAGTTTGTCAACAGATAGATATGTGATGCTAACAAAAACTCCACTCACTGGGGGTACCACTTATCAAACTGAGACTCATGGCAATGAGGGTCTAGCCAATCCTTGGAAGTACCCTTTGACATGTTGACGCCTACTTTTCCGCCACCCACAAGCTCTCTCAAATTTTCCACCTTATTCTCCCGCCCTGTCCCAGCGGTCCTCCTATCCGCTTCCTTCAGTTTCTGCTTAAATCGCTGCTTACGGCTAGATGCGTTCAGCTCCTGCTGCTTCGATTGTGAAGGAGGTGCACCGTGTGGTCCTAAGTAGATATTCTCTTCCTTTTTTGCCTGCACATGTAGAGTAAACAAAAAGTAAGATTTGATCAAGTGCTATTACATTGTCTGATAAAAACTTCAACATATAAACTATAGTGCCTTAAAATGATCCTTTTAAAGAAATAAAACTCTCGAATAACCTTTGGAGAAGGAGGTTTAGATGTTTCCTCTTCTACACCACCAGGTTTACTTTCACCCGGGTCTCCTATTCCCAAGCTTGGAATCACGAATCCATCAGTGTCTAACACATCAAGCATCACAGGTGAACATTAAAGTCAGTGCATGGAAAACAACATTAATGTTATGCAAAAGTACATGACTTCTAATAATTGTTGAAACATAACCCAAAAGTTTTGAGAATATCTAGCTGTTTTCCCATAAAAAAATAGCATCCTAAATATCATCTGCAACGCAAGACACATCTGATCCACATAGAACTGAAATTTCAAGTAACATGGAGAACTACACATATTTCACGCAGCCTCCCGTATTTTGATTTCTTCCAAGGCTTAAAACTATAGCATTTGGAACACAAATATCCCATATAAAATCAACATAAAAAATGAAAAATTCACACATCTTTAATAAGAATCAACATACCCAATCACCCACCAATCAAACTCAAACCAAAATTGATCAAATAATAAATTTCACATGACATAATGCACATATTTACAATACCCACAATCAAATATCAATTTATATGAAAAAAAAAAAAAGCCAAAAATAAATTAAAAACCCATATCAAACAGAACCCAATTGAGCACAATGAATATAAATATCATACAAAGATCCCAAATTTCTACAGAACCAAACAGAAAATAGAAAAGGGCAGAACTGTAATTGCATACCCCATTCATCATCTTCTTCAACTGGAGGAGTGGTGCGCACTGGAGAGGGTTCCATGAGACGCTGATGATCATGGATTTCAACCGCCAGAGGGCGCTAAAGCCCAGAGAGAAAGCGATCAGATTAAACCAATCACCAACACCAAACCCCAAAGCCAGCTGTTTGTGACCGTCTGATTTATAAGAGCTCAAATAGTGAATCCAAATGAAATTACAAATAGGGAATAAATTCCTTCTGCCAAAGAAAAGAACCCTAGCCCTAGAAAGGTATAAAGACGGCGTGTTGAATTTCTTTCTGTGTAGTCTCTTGTTTCCCGGATTGCCCTCTTGCTTTGGGATAGGTTTGGTTTTTGGATTGTTGATGGTGTGGAGGGTAGTTTTGTCACTTTAGGTCTTGGGATTTGAGGTGATTAGTTGGTGGTAGAATTTATTATGGGCGGTGGTGATATCAAGTCGGAAGTATAAAGATCTAAAGAGAACAAGCATATGTCTTAATTATAAAAATTAAAAAGAGAAAGTATTCGATAAAATAAGCGTATATAATGTATGAGAGTTAACGACACGTTTCCA